>NC_137192.1:10723618-10728618 GCF_960531495.2 Zeus faber
CTGAAATCCAGTGATGATATTGGACAGTAGCTCTGGGTGGATATTATGTGATGCCGTCCCTGCGCGATTTCCAGGTGTAAAACATCCATGGCCCTTAATTGTAGATGGAGAGGTGTGTGTGTGTGTGTGTGTGTGAGGGAGTGTGTGAGCACGACTCCTTTTTATGTAGCAACGGTTCAATATCCTCGTCTTTCAGAGTAAATTTGAATCGTACGATCAAGAAATTAAACTGGTGTCATACAGTCCAAATATGATGACGCTCGTCTACATACTACGTGGAGATATTCCCATAACAAATTATTCCCCCGTCCAACAGACAATGTCTCCCAGCAGATGGAGGTCATGACCTTCAAAGCCGCCGAGGTCAAAGTTCGCCGGGTGGCTGACAGGCTGCGGCGTCGCAAATCTTCTTTTAGCCATGTGCTCGGGGTCGGCTTTGGGTAAGATCCTCTGATCCAATCCGCAAATAAAGAGAGAGGATCAAGTGGAGGATGGCAGGGCGCTTTAAGTCTGTGGAGTTATTAATTAAAGAAGGAAAAACACACACCCAATCTCTATCTACACTCGTTTCTCTCCCTTCCTCTCTCTCTTCCCCTCATTCCCTTGTGTCTCAAACGCACACACGTGCGCACGCAAGCGCGCGCACGCGTGCCCACACACACACGCGCACACACACACACACACACACACACACACACACACACACACACACACACAGATCTGCGATCATCCTGTGCACGGCGCGGCCCTCCGGGAGGCGGCGGGGATCGCAGGCGGAATTGAGAAGCAGCGTGTGAAAGTGGGGAGAAGCGAGAGATGCCGGTCCATCTGAGCGTGCGTGAGCCTGTCTGAGGAAGAAAACAAAAAAAAAAAACACTCCACATGTAAAGCACCGTGATGCAAACGACGACGACGCAGACGACGCCAAACACTCGCCTGTGTTGAAAGACCCTGAAATGTAAGGCGTATCCTTTTTCACGAACAACATTTTTAACAGAAGTCAGCCGGAATGGATGTAAAAAAAAAAGTGATATTTTAAACATCTTTATTGGCAATAATGCATTTAAGACAGTCAGACTCATAAGACTTTTTGACATTTATTTTGACATTCTTCGATCAATAGGTCCATGGAATGTAGCTGAAAGGGTAAAATGGAATTTACTCAATTATGCGGTGAAAGTGTCTGACCTGAAGTCTTACATTATAAGACTCACATGTCTTTAAAACACAACAGAGAATTTAAGCCAAAGGTCTCCTAAAACAGACTCTTGCGTCCATCTTCGTCCTCGTCGTACTTTCTTTCCTAACTATGGCCACGGCCCGTGCACGTGCCCACACACGCCTCGTCCTCCATTTTCTCCTTCTCCCCGTCTGTCAGCGCTGCTGCTGCTGCTGCTGCTGCTGCTGCTGCTGCTTCCGTCTCCTGTGTGGTTCTGTCAGACCATTCCAGACATTCTCTAATTCCATCGAACAGATCCCGCTCTGACAGAGCACACACACACACACACACACACACACACACACACACACACAGACACACACACACACACACACACACACACAAACACACACATACACACACACACACACGCACACATACAAAGTAGCCCGGCGAAGACGGTGAAAGGCACTGCGGTGACATTTCCTCTAATGTTTGCGTGGTAAGAAACTTTGTCGACAGATTCCTGGCGGGCGGATGATTGTTCCTCATGTGCCAAGTGCTTTGAAAGATCCACGCCTCGCATACCGCTGGCGCACTTGGTCCAAACATCTGTTGGAAAAGGTTCATGCGATAAGTCTCAACTTCAGTTTGGGTCAACTTTAATTGTTGCGGCGCGGGGCGGATGCTGTCGCCTCACCTTTGCGCTGACGTCGCCTCGGTGGCGCTGAGAGTAACGCCGTCTGACTGGTCTCAAGGTGAGCTCCCCGCACTCCCTCCGCTCACTTTGACCATGACAAATCTGCCTAAACGTTGGTTATGATTATAATTGAACAGGCGCAGTTCCTTCCCATCGCGCTCTATCTATCACCTTGGAAGCAATCTGCTCCTGCCACCGGCAAGTCTGTGTACGTGTGTGTGTATGTGTGTGTGTGTGTGTGTGTGTGTGTGTGTGTCTCTTGCTTGCCTGTGTTTGTGGTCCTCTCCCTACAAAATGGTGCGTCCCAGTTTGTTCTCCTCTGGCAGCTGGCAGACGTGCCCACAACTGTCGGCGGTGTATGTACGAGTATGTGTGTGTGTGAGTGTGTGTGTGTGTGTGTGTGTGTGTGTGTGTGTGTGTGTGTGTGTGTGTGTGTGTGTGTGTGTGTGTGTGTGTGTGTGTGTGTGTGTGTGTGTGTGTGTGTTGCTGCGATTATGAAAACCTCCCAGCGCCGGCTCCAGTGTGAGCCCATCATGTGGTTTGAGCCCTGGGGTGGTCAGCACTACACATCATGTGAGTGTGTGTGTGTGTGTGTGTGTGTGTGTGTGTGTGTGCGTGCGTGTGGCACGGGGCGGTGGCTTAACACTGAGGGACCACAAAGCTCAAAGGGGGACGTGAGAGAGACGGATAGACAATGAGAGAGCGAGAGAGAGGAGAGAGAATGAGAAAGGGGATCGGGATTGGAGCGAGAGATTTTTTTTGTGAAGGAGATTGCGTGTGTTGGTTGAGTACAGAGGAAAGATGAAATTGCTTGTGTGTGTGTCTGTGTTTTTGTGTGTGTTTGTGTGTTTGTGTGTGTGTGTGTGTGTGTGTGTGTGTGTGTGTGTGTGTGTGTACATATTTGTTTTTAAAAGTACAAATGTCACAATCCGTATGTCCTATTAATGCTGCATTTAACCATTTGTAAGTCATTTTTAAAATAGCGTGTGTGTGTGTGTGTGTGTGTGTGTGTGCCCATATATGGTTTAACAGGAGAAAATACCTGAATACCCTTCAGCATTAATAGACAGACGTCAGAATTGTGAGGACAATTTAGTGTCCTCTTACTCCAAATGTCCTATTAATGCTGCTTTTAAGCATTTCTAAGTAATTTTGATATGGTGTGTGTGTGTTTGTGTGTGTGTGATTGTGTGTGTGTGTGTGCGTGTGTGTGTGCGTGTGCGTGCAGATATCGTTTAAAATGACACAATACCTGAATGCCCAGCAGCATTAATAGGAAATTCGGATTGTGAAAACAATTTAACGTCCTCCTACTCCGAATGTCCTATTAAGGCTGTTTTTAAGCATTTCTAAGTAATTTTGAAAAAGTGTGTGTGTGTGTGTGTGTCTGTGTGTGTGTGTTGTCTGTGTGTGTGTGTGTGTGTGTGTGTGTGTGTGTGTGTGTGTGTGTGTGTGTGTGTGTGTGTGTGTGTGTGTGTGTGTGAGTGTGTGTGTTTGTGTGCATCCGTGTTTTAAAAGGAAAAATGCCCAGCGGCATTAATGGATGGATATTCGGACTCTGTGGACAATTTGGCTTCCACAGAATTTGTATGTCCTATTAATACTATTTGAAAGCATTGATAAATCATTTTAAAATAGTGTGAGTGTGTGTGTGTACTCGCCTGTGCTGCCGGCTGATGTCACTCCTAGCGTCAGTGGATGTCGGAGTCGCGTCAAGCGGGCCGAGCCACTGCCGCCTTGAGTGCGTGTCGCAGCGGGCGGAGATGTGTTTGGGTCGGGACTGATTCACCTTTTATTCGATTATTTTCTGAGGGCAGATTTGTCTTGCGATGTCACAATTGAATAAAAAGCAAGTTTTTTCTGTCTGTTCGTTCAGAATTTGCCCGGAGTGAAATTAAGACAATTTGTTATCGCGGGAAATGCGGGGAAATTGAAATAATATTGATCGATGTCGCAGTATCCGCTTGTAATTTCAAAAGTCCAATTATTTTGGAGAATCATTACTTTATGGATGTTATTGGAAACTGCAGTTATTCGAAAAATAGATCTTCATTCAATAGATCAACATTTCAGGCCTCTTTCAGACCGCACGGCACCACTGAAAGGAAGGTTAGAACCATGTGAGGTTGTATGAAGAAATGATGATTCACAGGTTGAAGGTAAATGGTTATGTCTGTGTTTGTATGAACTTAATTATTATTAAAATGTGAGAGAAATTATGCATGTGTCAGCCATAACCTTTGATATTATGTAGGGTTTGTGTGCAGTTTGTGATCAGAAATCAAACTATCCACTTCTATTGATTTAATTGAGGTTGCAAACAGGATGCGCCATTGCAATACCATTGAACTCTCTGAAATTCGTAGATATTTTTTTACAATGCACCTTATAAGACTGACTGACTGCTTCATTTTCCAGAATGCTTAACTCCCTAAAAATGTCTGAAATGGGATAAAACAATTTGAGGTGGACTGAGTTTTGATGACTTCATTTGTGGGGACAGGGTTAGATATGGACCTTCTCAAAGTACGTTTTAAGATCCTTTTTATTCTTCTTGTGACTGATTGACTGATTAATTGATTAATGGAACAGCATATAGAGGAGCACATGCACAATGCAGGTGCACTGAATTGCTGCTTCTTATTAAGTGACAGCTAGAAAAGCAAAAAAAATGTAACCAAATAATCTTATGGTTTACCACTTCAATAAAACCCTTGGTGTGACTGAGTGGAATTTGTTTGAATTTCAATGAATGGAATTCCTCCTCTCGCGACTCCAATTCAGTTCAAATTCCATCTCATGAATGCAACAGGGGACAATTGGTAAATTCTGAACGAGTGTGTTTTTAGATGTATGTGTGTGTGTGTGTGTGTGTGTGTGTGTGTGTGTATGCAACTATGCGTGCGTGTGCGTGTGTGTGTGTGTGTGTATGCAACTATGCATGTTTGTGTGTGTGCGTGTGCGTATGTGTGTGTGAATGCAACTATGCATGTGTGTGTGTGTATGAATCTATGCATGCGTGTGTGTGTGTGTGTGTGTGTGTGTGTGTGTGTGTGTGTGTGTATGCAGCTATGCATGTGTGTGCGTGTGCGTGTGCGTGTGGGTTAGAGGCTCACTGTGTCTCTGGGGAGCGGTGTGTTC
>NC_137192.1:10733618-10751118 GCF_960531495.2 Zeus faber
CTCTCTCTAACACGTCTGATTTCAGATCTACTCGTCATCATTAATTCAGAGTAGAAAATTGCGCCTGAGATTGCCCCCATTGCGCGGCGCGGCAGCGCAGCTCCGGCGGAGGAGCGGAGCATTAAACCTCCGTAACGGAATCTCAACGCTGTGCACATCGGCAGGCGCTCGTCGCATAATTCCTCCGGGCTTTGCTGCTACGGCCCGTTTTCATTTTCAATATCTTTTCGCCGTTGGGAGATGCACTTTGTTTCACACTGATAAGGCCTTTTGTCTGCTCGGTTTGTGTCCGGGCACAGAGTATCAGCAGAGCCGATCCTTCTTGTGTTTGTTGTCCTCCGTCTTCTCGAGCTTCTTTTTTTTTTTTAAACTGTGTGTGTGTGTGTGTGTGTGTGTGTGTGCGTGCGCGTGCGTGCGTGACTGGGAGCGCCATGTCTAGACGTCCCCATCGGACAAATGCGATGCAGATTTTGTTGCTGGTGCCGACCCTGTCGTGCAGCCTGTGGGGGGGGGGAAGACATCCCGACGTCGGGAGGTTGGTGGGTTGAGAAATCGAAATTGAAATGTACATGACGACGAAAACCACAGCGTCTACTTCCAACATTTAGAATCACGCCGTAACAAATCCAGCGTCGCAGGACATTCAAGTGGCGATCCATGACGTTGTCGGCGTTGGATTACGCTGTGGGATTGAAGTCCCGGAATTCCACTTGAAACTGCGGCGTTTTTATTATTATTATTTTTTTTGTCGACGTCGGGGCTTTACCGTCGTCTTCACTCAGAGTCACTTTCTTTGCCCCGTTTGCCGTCTTCTGATCAGTTGATTTGCGTGTGTTTTTCTTGTCGCGTGAGGAGGTGCTGGGAATATGTTTTTCCATCCGAGGGTGCCGTTGTACGCTTTACTAACCACACACGGGCTGCCCTGCTTTATCAGATTTACAGCAATCTCCTTGCCTGCGCGATCTTTGTGTTCTTGCTGGGACCGGCGGAACCCGCCACCAACGGAGTACGTACCAGTGCCAGCTAAATCGAAAATCGAATAGGAGATTTTATTTTATTTTATTTTTTTGACAAAAGAATCTCATGGATTACCACTTTAAACCGTATTCTAATTCAAATAGAATATCAGTTCAGAACAGTTTTTGACGGGGCTTAACTTGTGCCGGAACATGATCCGGGACCCCGGAGATTGGGACCGGCACCTCCTTCAGAAGATGCAATAACATTTCCAATTGGGCACTGCACGTAACGCAGTTTATTACGTCATCCTTGTTGCGTTTCGGCACAGCGGCACCTCGGTGTTGTCTGTGTGCCCGGCGCCGTGGTTTTGATGCGTTCCGTGGCAGCGCCGGGAAATGCGAAATGAAGAGGGAGTGATCCTCGTTCCGCTGCACCAAGCAACACAAACAAAAACAGTGTGGGGCGAATTCAAATGCAGAATCCAAAGAAAGGATTGCGGCCGCTAATAGCACCATGAGTCCGTCTTTAGCGTCAAATTCACATTATATATATTGCATTGATGATACAACAGTGCAAACACGCCATAACGTTTGCTGAGTGCAATTTGCCCTTGCCACTGGTCTACACTTGCCTTTTATTACGCGCAAATAGCACCGGTGCACAGACACGCTATTTGAGTGGCGCAGTCAGCGGCGCATTTCACAGTTCGCGGGTGATTTGTGAATTAGACGCTTGCTTTTCTGTTATTTGCGCAGGTTTAGTGGGCGCAAAAGTCGCGCAATCCTTTTGTGAATTCGCCCCGCTGTGGTTTTTTTTTACTTTAGATGCATCCCTGATTTACAAATGAAGCACTGGCGATACGTCTGAAAGACGCTTTCAGCGCTAAATAAAAGATGGGATGGCGGGGCGGCGTCAGGGCTGGGTAATCTCTGGTAAACAGCGCGATGGGGCGGATACTGAGATAGGTGACACCCAGCTAATGCGTGCACTCATGCCGTTCACTGGGAAATCCCTGCGTGGTTCCGACACCTGGTTGTCAGCCCACCCGTCGCGCTCTTGTCACACACACACGCACACACACAT
The DNA here is from genome assembly GCF_960531495.2 of Zeus faber. NCBI lineage: Eukaryota > Metazoa > Chordata > Actinopteri > Zeiformes > Zeidae > Zeus > Zeus faber. The sequence goes on from NC_137192.1 coordinate 10,735,662, forward strand.
ACACACACACATCCGATGGCAAATTTGAATTTGAAATGTTTTTTTCCGTTAGAGATGTTTGCAGAATGTTGCCGAGCCCCGCGTGACCAGGTGTGCGTGCGCGCGCGTGCGCGTGCGTGTCCCTCACGTGATGGCCTTTGGATTCACACGCGGTGCGAAGAAATATTTGCTACCAAGGTGGGATTTGTCTCGGTGCATGTCAATGAGCTCCCCGCTCCCCTCCTCCACCCCATGTCACTCCTGTGTAGCTACAGCGAGAGATAGAACACACACACACACACACACACACACACACGTCTCTCTCTCTCTATCTCTCTCGCGCGCGCACACACACGCACACACACACACACACACACACACACACACACACACACACACACACAGACAGGCCGATCTTCCCCACAACCCCATGAGGTGGGGTAAGAAAAAAAAAAATAACGGAAAAGGGAGATACAAGACGGGGGAAAGAGAAAGAGGGACAGAGCAAGAGAGAGAGCGAGAGAGAGAGAGAGAGAGAGGGGGGGGGGGTGATACAGGGGGAGCAGGGGTGGAAAGACGGAAAACCAATGTTCAAAGATCTTGACTTGTGTGCTTTTTCTTATTGCGTGAGGCGTGAGAGTGTGCGTGCGCGCAACCTTACCGTTACCAAATTAACTCCTCATAGCCTTGAGGAACCAGCTGAGCGCCACACACACACACACACACACACACACACACAGACACAGACACACACACACACACACACACACACACACACACACACACACACACACACACACACACACACACACACACACACACACACACACACACACACACACACACTTGCTCATTCCCGCAGAGACCAGCGAGTGTTTTAAGAGTGTGTGAGAGAGAGAGAGCAGTGTTGTGACTGTGCCATCTCTTTCATTATGCGCGCACACACACACACACACACACACACACACACTCACTAATGCTCAAAATATACAAAACTAATGCGTGCACTTGCACACTCGTGCGCACACGTGCACTGTCGCGTTGCCCTCTTTTTTAATGAGCGCGTCAGAGAACAAAAGCTGATAAAAATGCACACCGTGGCCCAGCCTGCAGAAAGAGAATAGGAAATGGGTTTACCGTGCTGCCACGCAGAATGGCTAATCACCACACACACACACACACACACACACACACACACACACACACACACGCACACACGCGCGCGCGCGCGCACACCCACACTCACAAACAGAGAACTACAGTAAAGGGATGCACTGCAACACCAATACAGGAAAACACACAAAATCACATAAACACACACACACACAATACACACAAAACACCGATACAGGTTGAGAGAGGAAAAGCAACGCAAAGCAGTGTAAAGCATTTGCATTCCACATGGTGTTCCCTCCATACGCCATACAATCACACCGGGGAGTCCGCAGCACCTCCTATATTCAAACTCTCCCCCCCCCCCAGTCTCTCTGTGCCCCCCATAATATACAACTCACTACATGATGATTTTCCGCGGTATCGGTGTTCTTCCACCCCCCCCCCCCCCCCGTCTTTCTTTCCATCCCAGTTTCATTTGCCAGCCTCTCATTATCGCTCCGGCAGATCATATCTCTTCCTGTCCGCACCATCTATCACCTCATTTCAGTCTCTCTCTCCTTTCTCCCTACGCGCCCCACCACACCCCACCGCCCCTTCACCACTCTACTGGATCACATCCTAATCTCTTGTCTTTTAAAATAAAAAATAAATAAAAAATTCACATCAAACACATCGTTCTTATCTTTTCTTTTTAATCTATTCAAGGAGGATTACACCCTTCTTTTCATGGTTTCCCTGTCGGCTGTCTGTGCTAGGACTTTTCTCGCCGCTAGAGGGCAGTGGCATCCCATCGGTGGCTGCTGCCGCGGAGGTTTGGGGTGAATATCAACGCGTCAGATGATGAATTATGAAGGTTGGGGGGTTTTGTTATTAATGTAAATCTGTTGTCTTTAATTTAGATCGCGGAGTGAGTTCCTCTGCAAAGAGCGGAGGGGCACTCATGCAGTGTGTCATTTTGTGTGTGCGTGTGTGTGTGTGTGTGTGTGTGTGTGTGTGTGTGTGTGTGCAGATGCATTGAAAGCTGTCACCGAACGACAATTACAGAGGCTGTCCAGCTGTTGCCAAATAGTTTAAAAAGTCAACATAGTGTATGTTTGTGTGTGTGTGTGTGTGTGTGTGTGTGTGTGTGTGTGTGTGTGTGTCTGTCTTAATGTGAATGGGCGTGTGCAGGTAGAAGTTTTCACCAGAGCTTGTTATTTACATGCATTGTGTGTTTTTTCTGTCAACTGTTAATTTTGTGTGTTTAATGTAATAATGTCTGTTTTGTATCGCGGATCCATGTGCATAGGAGTGTGAGTGAGTCAGCCTGTGTGTGTGCGCGCGTGTGTGTGTTTGCTCCACACAGGCTTTCATATTTTTTTGAGCGTGTGTGTGTGTGTGTGTGTCTGTGTGTGTGTGTGTGTGTGCCTCTCAGCAGACTGTGTGTGTGCGCGGGATGTCTAGTGAGGGGATCACATTCAGCCTGGGGGTAGGTGAACCCTCTGTAAACAATGGATCTGAGAATCTAGGCCTTCACATCTCTACACCACCTGTGTGTGTGTGTGTGTGTGTGTGTGTGTGTGTGTGTGTGTGTGTGTGTGTGTGTGTGTGTGTGTGTGTGTGTGTGTGCGTGCGTGTGTGTGTGTGTCCGCGTGTGTGCCTGCACGTGCCCGCCTGTGTGCGGAGCTTTGTGCGAGGCCGATTGGAGGCCAACGAGAACCCCGCCCCCGCAGGGCAGACCACACTCTCTGACCGTGTGTCTTTGTACCCCGCGTCCTCCAGGGGATTCCTTCTGTGTGAGTTTGAGGAGGAAGAGGACGAGGAGGAGGAGGAAGAGGAGGAGGAGGAGGCGGAAGAGGAGGAGGAGGAGGGGGACGGAGAGCAAGCGGCAGAGGGAGGAAGGGAGGCTTTGCGCAGACATGACCCACGCCCCCTGTCCATAGTCTGAAAGCGAGATCACAGCGAGGACGTGCGGGGACCGACAGGTGAGATGACATCCAGTAGCAGTAGTAGTACATAAAAAAAAAACCAACAGAATAATAGAAACAAAAAAAAGATAAAAAATAAAAAAAACAGCCGCTGCTGCCTCTGTCTAATTGAAACCCCATGAAAAACCAGTTGACATAATTCTTGCTTGGGGTCCGTGTTTTGTCAAGTTATTTCATTTCAAGTATAGATAGATGACATGCCATAATAGAAAAGTGGTCAATGGGGCAGAAAAATGAACCACTAGAAGGATGCTCTCCGCTTAAAACTGTGCCAGGTGCCTCGACAGAGGTCACGCACCGCAGTGTGCTGCCGCTGGATTTAAATATCACAGAATACACTGTCCTCACCTGATCATATTGAAAACAAACACGCCAGTGTGAAAGACGCTAACAGCAAGTGTTTTTTCGTAGTTTTCAGGGTCTATTTAACATTTTTAGTCACTTTTTTTTTATGTTTGAAATGTCTGACATTTAATTAAATGTGAGATGAATTGGCGTACACATGGCGTACATTTTTCGGTTAATTGCAGTTGAAAATTGACGGTTATGGTTTGACATTAACGGTTCGTGTTCTTTGAACCATCATTTGCTTTTCCTGATCTCTCATTACACCTTCTCCTTCCTCCACCCTTCCTTTGCTCTCTCTCTCTCTCTCTCTCTCTCTCTCTCTCTCTCTCTCTCTCGCTCTCTCCCTCCCTCAGGATGAAGCTGTCGTTGGGGTCAGCCCGGCCCTGGCAGGTGGCTTTCTTCGTCGCCGTGGCGATGCTCTGCGCTGGCCCGGTATCCGCCGGCAACCGTAACTATCGGGGACAGACAGGTACAGAGGGTCATGACCCCGACACCCCCGCCCTCACCCACCCGCCACCTTGATGCTCCACAGGTTAATTGCGCTGTCACCCTGGAGACGCCGCACATGCCTCCAGTGGCTGTCATTAATGGAGCTTCCCCCAATCAGGGCGGGCGGGCGTGCTGGGGTGGGGTGGGGTGGTGTTGGGGCACTCGGCGGATGCAATTTGCTCCGTCCCTCAATGTGACAGTCTGTTATCTAGACGAACCCGGCTCCGATACAAACACTGCAGCGGCTGCCTGCTGGAACCCGCGGAGCGAAATGGCACTTTAGCTGTCACGAGCTGTCAACACAAATAGATCAGCTGTTCCGGGGACGACGCCGACACGCGGCACGGTGGGAAAACGCCATCGCTCCTCCCTGCGGTGTCGTGTTCCCGTTTGAGAGGGCGTAGTGACGGGTGTCCGTATCTTCCCCGAGGCTAATAAGCGCTCATCTGAAAGTGTAGCGGCTCCTATATCCTTCTGTCAGACCACCACTTGGGGTGTGAAGAAGATGTAGTCCTAGACTAGACATCTCTCCATCTCCTTTAAAGCGGCGCTCCGTGCGTTTCTCTGCGTTGGGTGGATGACGCTACAAGTCCCGGGATTCTTTTTGAAACGGCAACACTTTTATTTATTTTTTTGTCCACATCCGGGTTTACCCTCCCCTTTTGCCCTCGGTTTCCTTTCTCACAAACTTTTCTTTCTTCCGATCAATCGGTTTTGTTTTTTTCTTGCCCGCCTGAGGTGGCGAGGATATTGTGCCGTTTCTTTTTCTCTGAATTTTCAGCCATATCGACGTCGTTTCCTGCCTTTCACTTCCTGCATGTGCCCGATCTTTGCATTCTCGCCGGAAGTGGGGGGACCCCCGCCAGTGACGATGGGAGCAGCATACAGACGAACACAAAGCATAATGCAAATACATAGGACGGGTGTTTCTTGTGGAGTGCAGGGCTATATTTCATAAGTATCAAATATGATTTGAATAGGATTTTTTTTTCAATTTTGTTCCACGGATTACCACTTCAATCGTTCTCTGCTACCGGCCAATAAAAACACAAACGACCGCCACAAGCCGCCGGATGCGGGGATTGTGGCGTTGAGTCACGGAACCCCCTCGAGCTTTGGCTGGCGGCCCCGGCACCCTCCCACGTCCCTTCTGGCTCCTAATTACAGCGATTTTACTTTTTAATCATCTCTCAGTTTTCTTCCCGCTTCCTGCTCGGCCTCCGCCTTCCGATGCAAGGTGACCTTTATGTGCCACAGAAATGCCACCAGCATCCAGTCTCCGCGGTGAGTGACGGTGTTAGTTTCCTTTGAGGGAGAGGAGGCCGCTTACGGCAGCGGCGCCACTAATTACGATCCTGGTCTGTTGTGAAGGTCAGCCCCTGCACACCCCCCCCCCCCAAGGCCACCCCCCGCCACCCCCCGAATTCTCCCTCGCTGCGAAAAACGCCAGATGACTCGCTCCAAAACCGACTGCAGCATTCCGTTAGAGGATTTCCACTAATTGGTGAAAGTTTAGAAGTCGCTCGCTGTGCCGCCCGACACAAACACAGAGGGAACATATAATTGGTCAGACGCTATGACTGCTGGATTTGTTTATTCTCTGTTTTTCCTGTTTAGGCGTTTTTTTTGTTTTTGTATTTCCTCCGCAGGTCAATGAGGCCTGTTTCTTTTGATCCACGGAAGGTTGTTCCACTTGAGGCCACATGGGGGCTCTGGAGGTTTAATAACCAGCTCCCGTGGTACATTTTACATGGTCATCTATCTGTCTATCTATCTATCTATCTATCTATCTATCTATCTATCTATCTATCTATCTATCTATCTATCTATCCATCTATCTATCTATCTGTCTATCTGTCTATCTATCTATCTATCTGTCTATCTGTCTATCTATCTATCTATCTATCCGTCTATCTATCTATCTATCTATCTGTCTATCTATCTATCTATCTATCTATCTATCTATCTATCTATCTATCTATCTATCTATCTATCTATCTATCTATCTATCTATCTATCTATCTATCTATCTATCTATCTATCTATCTATCTATCTATCTATATGTTTGTATGTCTGTCTATCCTGTCTCATATGCACTCTGTCTAATATACCAAATTACAAAAACAAACACAACCCAACTCTGTTGTTTTCTTCTGGAAATTCTGGTTCTGGTCATGATTTACAGTTTTGGGACGATGCGACCACCTCTCCCATCTCTCTCATTTCCATCAACCATAACATCAGAAAAGTCAGGATTGTATAACATTTTAAAATACATCATTCTTATAATTTGTCTATTTTAAAATCTACAGGAGTGGCTGGATTTACTGTATAACTAGACCTAAAGCTCCTCAAAAAGCCCATGACATCTCTACAATACCAAGCAAGCACTTAGCAGGAAACAGGGAATTTTTAAAGAAACTCAGGCCTTAATTATAGCACTGCCTTATTTGGGTAAAGTGTCCAGTGGGAAAAGGCCATTAAATGTACAACAACACATGATGTTTTTAGCACTGCAAGAATAAAACTGCACCACTTGAATGATTGTTGCTTTGCACAGTCTTCCACATCAGGAAGGGGGATAATTCACGGACCTGGCGGATAATGATATTCATTCGGGTTTGAACAAGAGGATGCAGCCGTACTCAGTCAGAACCAGAAAGTCGATGTTAAAAGCCATAAATGTCGACCATGTCCTCGAACGCTCATGATGCACGTGTGTTCAAAAAAACGCGTCTTGTAACCGCATTATAGAGGTGCTTGTGATGTGTGCGTTTGTCTGTATGTTCATTTCCATTTTGAACGTTTGCATGTGTGTTCCTATGGGAATAGGCGATATTACGTAACACGAAATCGCCTGGGGCTTCACAGTCAATGGGTCTTTTTTTTTTTATCTACACTTCAAGAAAATACTCCCTCTCTGATTGGATATATGATCATTCAGTGATCATAAAAAAAAAAATAAAAATCACTGTGGACCATTCAGTGTGATGCTCCACATCATCACCATCATCATCTTCATTATAATCTCTCCTTTGTCCTTGATCAACTACATTCCTTTGAAACTCCTCTTAAGTGCTTCCCCTTGGCCCGCGTCCTCTCCGAAACACGGCCAAACTAGGACGGCCACTTTCGCGTCGACGCGACTGTTCTGTGGACAGAGATGCTAATCGCGTGGCCTTTCGCGGCGGCGAATGCGCTCGTCCATCACTGACATGCGTGTGGAGGGGGAACGTGTCGTTTTTTTTTGATAAACCGCGTCATGCTCCCCACGCTCGCCTGCATCTGTCAGAATACATCAGTCACCCTGCTAACCCATCAGCTCAAAGTAGCAGCTTTTGCTTCATTGACTGACCACTTAGTCCACCCCTCACCCCTCACCCCTCACACCTCACACCCCACCTAGAGATGCACCGACCGACTAAAATAGCTGGATCGGTTATCGGTGACCATGGGGCCGATCTATTGAATTGAATTCAGTTTTTTTCTTTATTACGGTACATCGATATATTTTCAAACAAGATATATGACGAGACAATACCGTTTTCTTGATATAGTTTGATGTTGCGTTGTGTTTGCATCCACGGAGTCCACGCAACACCGCCCACCCGCTGAGAGATTGTGATTTGATTGGTCAAGTTTGTTTGCACCAGTTTGTGACTTGATTGTGATTCAATGTTTACTTTTTGCTCTCATTTGATGCAGTTGTATTGTTTTGTACTGGCATTTTAGCGCCAACCCTGACCAATTTGTTGCTGCATTAAAAGGTTTACACTTGAATTGTAATTCTTGTTAATTTTGATTTTTTTTTTTGATCAAGTTGCTGGTGCACAATAATTTATTATTTTAATCATAAATAGCAATTAGTAAATTTATATATATATTTTTTTAATATATTTATACATATGTATTCAGAAGCAATGTTTAAGTCAAGCCTGCTGTTGCCTTACACATAAAATTATGATTCCCAGTTTCTTCCTCACAGTGAGGAATACAGCTTATTCATTTAACACTGGTACCATATCGGTACTCAGTATCGGCCGATACCTAGAGCCCAGGTATCGGTATCAGGACTGAAGAAGTCGGATTGGTGCATCCCTACCCTCACCCAACCTTTCCCACTGGCCACGGGAATGGATGGCAGCGTTTAGCCAATATTGAGCCATTAGACGCGCTGTTGTTGTGTGGACACGGCTGGAGGTTAGCGGCTTTGAGTACCAATCATAAGGAGGTCAAGGGTCGGCCGACGCCCCCCTGTTAGAACTCCAGGGAGCTCCACGAACACTTCCGGACTTACGCTTAAGGTGATTCACAGTGATTCAACTTTCACATGTTTGCATTTCCTTTTACATTAAATGTTCCCTTTTCACCATTGGTTCCCACGCAATTCCGTGGCCGCTTAATATCAGTGGAAAATAATTCAACCTCAATTAAAACCTGCACTGGCTGGATGTGGATCCGCATGATTTTCACCATCCATGCAGATAAAAGAGCTAAATGTGAGAGACGGGGATAATCAGGCAAGACCGTCACCTATGTCATGTAAGCTGAAGCTGTCAGCGATCTGTTAATGCTGAAAAATGGGGGACACTAACACTTATTATCCACCCGTGTGTGTGTGTGTGTGTGTGTGTGTGTGTGTGTGTGTGTGTGTGTGTGTGTGTATGCGTGCGTGCGTGCGTGCGTGCGTGCGTGTGTGTCCATCTGTGTGTGTTGTATGTGGAGGGTTTCTCCAAATGGCTACTGCACTCACACACATAGACACATATCCACAGGCGGTCTTTTCATATGGCAGTAAGGCAATTGCCTGGAGCCTCTCGCGCTAGGGGGCCTCGTAAATTTGTGTGGATTTTATTTATTTTTTCATAAAAACTCCGTTTTCCTTTGTCGGTCCAGCAATCAGTGCTGTGCATCACTCACATCCCATGAGCATCCCATTAAGAAGAATGAGAAAAAAAGTCCCATTTGAGAATGTAGAGAGTGGACACGGACATGGTGGGTGGAGGCGCCTTAACGCGCACTTGTCACGTTGGGACTTTAGTGATGAAAGGTTTGGCTCTTTTTTAGAGATTCAGCTCTTTGCGTGAACGGAATTCTCACAGGCTTGAAACTCACAGACCAAATGTATGTCGTCTGTATTGATTATATAGGATAAATCAACCAGGTGAATAAGCAAAAGTAACACAGCACTCCAATGATTATCATCAGTACAAAAAACCTAGTCTGATAAATTACATTATTATACTGTTCAATTTATTTGGATATTATGAAATATTGTAATTTACATTTATAAAATTACCCATAATTGGTGTGATAAAATATATTCTTCCATATCTAGGCCTAAAACAGACATATCGAAAGCAATACCCAAAATGGGTTTTAGAGAGACAGATAGCAGTGGTGGAAAGTAACCACCCCAGGGTGCGTTTAATAGCACCCAGAGACCAGATGGTGCCTTCCGGCGCTGCCGGCGCAGGTTCAAGTCCAGTCTTTTCTCTCCATCTCCTACTTGACTTTTCCTACTTACTTGAATCAAATGATTGGAGGAGACAACCAAGGTTCACAAGCGGTCAGCTTCCCTAGCTGTGGGATTTGTTGTAGTTGCGATTGGGCTGCCGGGGCGGAGAGGGCGTCGAACCGGCCACCTGCTGATGTGTTCCGGGTGAGCAATTCCAACACCTCCACAACCCTGGTCTCCGAGCGCTTTTAAACGTGCCCTCTAGGTGTCGGCTTTCAAAAGGTAACTCAGCATCGAGCCGTCAAGACCTCAGACAGCGGCTTACCTCTTTGTGACTTGCAGAGCCTGGGAGGTCTCCTCAAAGTATTTCATGAAGGGAACAGGACTCGGATGGTCATCTCTGTCTATCTTGTCTATCTGTCTATCTGTATCGTCTATCTCTCTATCTGTCTATCTATCTGTCTATCCATCTATCTGTATCATGTTTCTTTGATTAGCGCAACAAAGTCACACAAAGTGACTGCATTTATTTTAAAAAGGCCCATTATCAAACAGAATAACAATGCTGATCCCTTCACGTAAAGCAAATTCCCTTTGCTTTCATTCATGTCAATTCAGTTGAATTATATCCAATTTACCAATTTGCTTCAATTAAAGTCATTCTGATGTTTTCTTCTGTACAATGCTTTATTTCGGTCAGAGTGTGTGTGTGTGTATTTGTGTGTGTGTGTCTGTGTGTGCGCGTGTGTGTGTGTGTGCGCGTGTGGAGTGTGTTGGTTGATCCAGCGGTGGCTGCTCCAGCCCCTGGAAAGCCAGAGGAGGAGTGGGGTGTGTGTGTATGTGTGTGTGGGTGTGTGTGTGTGTGTGTGTGTGTGTGTGAGGGGGGTGGGTGGGGTGCTGGGTGAAAGTGGAGGGCTGGTGGTGGAGGGGGGGCGCTCTCAGAGAGTCAGGGATCATTGATGAGGCTCTCTGGAGGAGAGAACAAACAAACTCTAAATCAGAAAGGATGAGAGGGGCCACGGCCTGCAGAAGAAGCCTCTCCAGAGCAAGCTGTATGGATCCGTGTGTGTGTGTGTGTGTGTGTGTGTGTGTGTGTGTGTTACCGCTCGTGCGCACATATGCAGTAGGTACGCTATTCTTTTTATTCTCTGCCTATGTTTGAGATGCGGATTTGGCTGAGTGTGGATAGTTTTGTCATTTTTTAACGGTAAATGCGATGCATGGGGCTTAAGGTACAGTAGGAGTGAGGTCCCCCCTGAGCCCCCCAGTACCCCAGTACTGAGCGAAGGGAGGAAGGAGGCGCCGTTGACTTATGCGAGTACACAACGAGATCTGAGCGCAAACACGAGGCCGTGCGAAATCCATGTGGAAGCCGTGAGCAAAGATTAGATTTACAAAACGCGTTTCCTCCGCCTTTATCCCCAGGTTCTCGTAAAGAACACTCTTTCCCCAAAGCCTTCCGTCAGCTCAGAGGGATGAATAAAGCTCCAATTAGCTTTGTTTTTTTTTTTTTATTACACCGTGTACTTTGCACCTGGTTTCACCCTCGTAGATCACATTGGTAGACAACCTGTTTACAGATTTGGCAGCTGCACATCTGCGACGGAGCTGAAACCCGCGGTGACGGCGGCTCTGCGAACGCCGGCCGTCCCTTAAAGTTTTTGAAGTTCGGCTCTCTCTCTCTTCTTGCACCGTTGCGACAGCCGGCGTTTAGCTTTCCGGGAGTGGGAAAATTACGACGCACATCCCCCCGGGGCGTGCGGAGGCAGTCGGGAGAGACATTATACGTCTGGCTGGCAGTTAATTTGTTGAGGACAAACAGGAAGGTTTATGAGGGAAAACATGGTTATGATGATCGTTATCTCTTCACGGCTCTTATCTCTTAGTGGATCTTAAATACAAATACAAAGTAAAAAAACAACAACTAAAAAACACCCTGGTGCTTTTCGTCAGTGGAGATCCCTTGAGGAAGTGTATTTCCTGTCAAACCACAACTCTTACAACCCACGATAGAACCTCATTAAAACAAATGAAATTCTCCTCTTTGCTTCCACACCACGCGCTTCATCACGAATAAAAGGATCCACGGACGTTTATTGTGTTTATAGCATCGTATGTACTAATATTGTACAACACCAATAGAAAAAGCCGCTTCTCTTAATGAAACCCCCAAAGCTCAGACGCACGTTTGCTTATGAAGCTCATCCCGCCGGATTCGACTGTGTTTTAATGTTTTTTAATGTGTTTAAATACCCGAGTAAATAACTCCACGGTCCCTTTGTTGATGTTCATTACTCTGTATTTCATTGTTGAATTAATGACATAAAAAGGGAGCATTCTCAAACACCATACCGGGAAACCGACCTGAAAACCTGGTTAATGTCCAATAAATTGCCCCCCCCCCCCATCTCTCTCCCTCTCTCATTCTCTCTGTCCCTCTCTCTCTCTCTCTCTCTCTCTCTCGTATGCTCTCGCTCTCTCTCTCTCTCGCTCTCAGTGGCCTACCAGGTGAAGCAGGGGACGTGCGAGGTGGTGGCCATTCACCGCTGCTGCAACAAGAACAAGATCGAGGAGCGCTCTCAGACCGTCAAGTGCTCTTGCTTCCCGGGCCAGGTCGCGGGGACCACCAGAGCCCGGCCCTCCTGCGTGGAAGGTAAGGAAGGAACCCAATTCTGTGTTTTCTGTGTGTGTGTGTGTGTGTGTGTGTGTGTGTGTGTGTGTGTGTGTGTGTGTGTGTGTGTGTGTGTGTGTGTGTGTGTATGCAGCCTGTGGTTATATGCCACCCCTATTATTAGGGGTCCATCCCTACGGAATGGACTCTAAACCCAGAAACCAACCTGAAAACCTGGTTAATGTCCAATAAATTGCCTCCTCTCCCTACCTCCCTCTCTTCCCTACGGAATGGACCCCTAATAATAGTTATTGTTCGGCTTTTTATTATATCATATATATAGTCTCCGGAACAGGACGATCGCCAAAAGGTATGGGCACGGCTGAGGTGTCGTTAGAACTGGGATGTCCTAAACATCTTGCGGTTCAGGATTCATCCAAATCGATCCACGTACCGAGCAGAAATTAGTGAAAAAAATATTTAATTTGACCAAAATCTTGCGCTCCGTGCTTCACCGACACACCAACGTTTTGATTAGGACAAATTGGACACTTTGTGACATCATCATCCAATGTACTTTAAAATGTACAGATGATGGTTCTAAATGTCCATTCGCATTGTGCGCGGTGAGTGGTGCAGAGCCCATCGCTCTGTAGTTGTTAGAGATTACAAACTAGGCCTGTGTGTGTGCTTATGTACCATAGATGTCTGTGGATCAGTTCGATAAGCAACTTATCTTTTATTCTGTCAAATGTCAGAAAACTGTCCAGGGTTTGTGTGACTTACAGAAAACCATAAATACATAATTTATGATGATTTAACACAACGGAAAAGCAGCACATTCTCAGATTTGGGAAGGTGAATCTATCACTATATACTTGTTTAATAACTGAAGTCTTATACGATTAAAAGTGTAAATGGTGGTGAGAAAACAGAGCATCAGCTGCTCTATAGGATTGTGCATTTAACACTGGGAGGGACGCGCAACAGCGTTTGTTTCTCCAAGTTGCGAGGGATGTTTTTCAAAGTTGGCACAGCTGCATTCAAGGCCTGTCGGAAATGCTACCGTGCTGCCTTAATGCGTCGAAAATATCAATGAAAAAATATATATCATTTACAGTATAATTTATGGACCAGCATTATCCTAGCACCAGTACAATTATATACCAGCTGGTGTTTATTTAAATATTATTTCATTGTTAATAGACCATCAATACCCAGGCCAGAAGTAATGGTGTGTACCATGCCAGCGGGCCAAAAAATGAACTGTACTTACATTTCCGTAAAATTTTAGATATTATTATATATATTTTTTTTTTTTTTATATTTATTGTTTAACTGCACTTTAGAAGTATAAAATTGTGCAGTCAGTACGTGATCGGCCCTGATCAGTAAGTCCTTCGAGTTCAAGTTTGGAGATTACACAGCCTGTTCACATATCGACATCCATGAAACACTGACTGCCTGAATCTATCATGGTATCCTCACAGTAGTGGCCTGCTGGCAACAAACCTTTGCTCTTAAAATATCTCTGTTTTAGTGTAACAGTAGCCTAGAGTGGATGGATGGATATCCATTATGCTTAGAAGTGGTGGTATCAAGGGCTGGTGTGTTTGTATGTGACGGGGTTAGGGTTAGGGTTAAGGTTAGGGCCATGTGACGGGGGTGGTGGCCCACCACAGCCAGGCTGGTTGTGGTGGGCTGGTCTGGGTGAAAAAAGGGCCAGGGCCATTTTTTTACTCCCAGTCCATCCCTGACCCTGCACCCATCACTGCTGAAACATCATTTTCTATTCTGTAAGCACATTACTTATTTATTAGTTATTATTTAATAAATATTGGTTAAACGTTAGTCTTTTTGTCATGTCCCTCCTTAATGACATGTACTTTTGGTTTTATTTGAGGTTCCTAACAGTACATTGTACTAAGCAGTTGTTCGCTCAATAGTTTGTGATTCGCATGCACTAAAATTCACAAGAATGCAGGAAATGAAGGCTTTGTAACTCAAATTTTGGGAAACTGTGATACGTACCAACAGGACTACATAGACCCCATGTATTGCTGCCTGCAGCTATTTTTATTATTATTATTATTATTATTATTATTATTATTATTATTATTATTATTATTATTATTATTATTATTATTATTATTATTATGGCACTGTTTTGATAAAGGATGGCGGTATGTCTTGCCAGTCCATTGGTAATGGAAGGCCTCAGCTCAGTGGCCTCTTTCAACTTGTGACGCAATGGAAATAGAAGTGTAGAAACTGCAGCGACCAGGACCAGGACCTTTAAAAAAAACCTTATTTCACTTCTAGCCTTGCGGAGCTTATATCGGATGAAAAGGAAGGGAGACATTCATTTCAGTTTCCATGCACTTTCAAGACATTCAGGAGTTTTTACTCTAGTAAAAGGGAGAGTACCACATTGACATTTCTACATCGGAGTACTTTCTCTTGAATGCACTTAAAGTATTAAAAGTACTTGTCATATCCAGTGCCCTGATATTGCTAAATACCTAAAATACATCATGAGGCGCTACTGTAGAGATTCAGATTCAGGAGTCACTTGGATGATGTGGAAACAGGTACGAGGCGGGAGTCACACAAGCGAGTGAGTCATTGTCATGTTTCAATTTTGAGGTGTCCAGACAAAAAATATCAATTTGTTTCTAAACGTTCCTATTGGACGAGAACCTTGTAACTCCAAATGTATTGTATTTTATTTATTTATTTATTTATTTATTTATTTATTTATTTATTTATTTATTTATTTATTTATTTATTTATGTATTTGTTAATTTATCAATTTATTTATTTATTTATTTATTTATTTATTTATTTATTTATTTATACATGTACCTATTAATTTACAGTACCTATATATGTTACTACTTTATTTTATTTGCCATTTTTTACATATATTTATTTATTTATTTATTTATTACTTTGTTTATTTATTTTCTATTTATTTATTTGGTCATTCATTCATTTACTTTTTTTATTTGCATAAATTTGATTCTTAATATCTTAAAGTTTATATTTTGCAACTAAATAAATTGAATTGGTTCAAAGAGTGTTGGGATTGTCGTCCTGAACCATTTTTGCCTGATACAAGATTTTTGATTAAGTGATTCTGGTGAAGAGTTTTTGAAGCCAGTTTCACTAATAACTCGAAAGTAATTTTTTATGAGGGAACATGTTGTGCGTTTGGTCAAACATTTGAACTATATAAACGTGTGTGTGTTATACATATATGTACAATGTCACGAGGAAAAGAAAACACAGAGCTTTTTTCCATTTCTGCTAGAATCTCACACACACACACACACACACACACACACACACACACACACACAACTAGACAGCCACGGCAAAGCACAATCAAACACACACATCTCCAAGCTGATTCATTCTGAGAGTCACATTATTAGTGACCAGTATGTCTAAAATTTGCTGTTACCATGCAGCTAAACCCCTGGTTA